>NC_090648.1:335218608-335265030 GCF_040937935.1 Hyperolius riggenbachi | reverse complement strand
CGTGTTTAAAATGAGTGCTTTCTGTCGTAGAAGAAGAGCTGAGAAGTGATCACTAGATAAATTTTAATATACTGTATAAATACATTTTAATATATAAATACAGCAGAATAAAATGCAATGGCACCTTTCAGAGCAGAGAAACTGTACTTTGGGAACTTGTAACAGACAATATTACTTGTGCACAAAAGCAAATATGGTAACTGTATGGGTAATAAAAAAAAAAAATGGAAAACATTTTTTTTATTGAATGTTATGTCACAGTTTTATCCTACTTTAAGTAAATACTGCTACTCTTTTGTGACATCACAGGTGTGCTTTAATTTTATCTGCATTACCAAAAGCTTTAAGAAAGTGAAAAGGACAACAGATAATGGAATACATTTTGTCTTTAGATGAAAAAGTGGGATGTATATACTTGTTTACCTGTAACACTTATCCTAGTTTTTCCTGAGTGACCTAAGTAATTGGTTAATACAATATAATTTACTCTGCTTAGGGAATTATTCTCCTGAAACCCACTGAAGTAGACGCAAACGCTGCAGGAGCCCAGAAATTAATGAGACTTTGGATTCACGAGGTCTACAGAGTGTTCTGTGACAGACTTGTCAACAGTGAAGATCGGAAGAAGTTCTTTCAGATAGTGAAGGTAAAGAATTTAGAACTGTTAGATCTTGCATATTTGAAAGTGGGTTTTTAGGTTTTGATCTCCAATAAACCTTAATTATGCAAACAAAGAAAAAAGTGTAACTGTAAATGAAATGAGGAAATTATGTGTCTATAAAAATATAATAAAATATTCTTGAACCAATAGAACTAGAAATGAGATGAATAAAAGAAATTTCATTTTTGCGACCGCCTAATGCTTGTAATGGATTGCGGAGATGCTGCCGCATGGTCTGGCAGCGGGGCGGCTGTCTCCGCGTTCAGACCGGCGGTTTCTACACAGCAGCATGCTGGGCCTTCTAGTGCACACAGATGGAGAGCTACGCGCGCGTGCGCTAGAAGGCAAGCCCTTTATGCCAGTAGGAGAGGGATCAGCTGATCAGGTCGATCAGCTGATCCCAGCGCGCTTACTGATTGGCTGAGTGGCGCAGGGCAGCGCGGAGGAGCTCTGCAGTATATATAGATCTTGCTGGTCAGTCTCTGGTTGTCTGCCTTTGCGAATACTTACGTGTGAGCACTCAGACCTCAGTCAGATCCCACAGTGTGTTAGAACCAGGTGGACCTGGGAATTCACACTTAGCCAGATTACTGCTGTGTTATACTTTAGACCAGTTCCGGGGTGTTGAGACCAAGGACCTCACACCCAAGTGTGCCCCGTTGCCTGTGGCGTCTACACCATTCCCAGCCTTGGAGGATTGGCAGAGGGCTTTGAAGCAGATTTGGGGAATGGTTAAGAGGAACTTGGGGAAAGCTTTCCAGACCCAGAAAAAACAGGCAGACAAGAGGCGGTCCGTAGAGTGGAAATTTTCTCCGGGAGACTTGGTGTGGGTGTCCACTCGGCATTTGGCCCTGAAGCAACTGTCACCCAAACTGGGTCCTAGTGATTCATAATACCATTCCCAGTGACCAGAAAAATTAATAATGTCACTTATGCAATTAATCTCCCAGCCAGCATGCGAGGTGTGAGATCATTCCATGTGTCTCTGTTGAAGCTGGCAGTGCACGTGGATTCCTCTCCCCCCCCCCCCCCCCCCCCCGTGATGGTTGATGATCAACCTGAATATGAGATTGAAAAGATTCTGGACTCTTCATTAGTGCAGAATTCTGTGCAGTATCTGGTCCACTGGAAAGGATATGTTGTGGAGGAGAGAACTTGGATGCCAGATTGTCGCATGCATGTGGAAGAATTAAAGAAAGAATTTCATGACTCACATCCTGGGAAGCCCGGTGGGAAGTGTCCGGAGTCCACTACTCAGGGGGTACTGTAATAGATTGCGGAGATGCCGCCGCGCGGTCTGGAAGCGGGGCGGCTGTCTCCGAGTTCAGACCAGCGGTTTCCGCACAGCAGCATGCGTCTGGTTTGCCTGGGCCTTCTAGTGCACACAGATGGAGAGCTACGCGCGCGTGCGCTAGAAGGCAAGCCATTTATGCCAGTAGGAGAGGGATCAGCTGATCAGGTCGATCAGCTGATTCCAGCGCGGTTACTGATTGGCTGAGTGGCGCAGGGCGGCGTGGAGGAGCGCTGCAGTATATATAGATCTTGCTGGTCAGTCTCTGGTTGTCTGCCGTTGCAAATACTTACGTGTGAGCACTCAGACCTCAGTCAGATCACGCAGTGTGTTAGAACCAGCTGGACCTGGGAATTCACACTTAGCCAGATTACTGCTGTGTTATACTTTAGACCAGTTCCGGGGTGTATAGACCAAGGACCTCACACCCAAGCTTAGGATCACTGTGTCATTGCTGTGTTATACTTTAGACCAGTTCCGGGGTGTTGAGACCAAGGACCTCACACCCATGCTTAGGATCACTGTGTCATTACTGTGTTATACTTTAGACCAGTTCCGAGGTGTTGAGACCAAGGACCTCACACCCAAGCTTAGGATTACTGTGTCATTGCTGAGTTATTCTCTAGACTAGTTCCTGGGTGTCGAGACCAAGGACCTCACACCTCAGACTAGGACTGTGCTTTATATCTGTTATGACTATTTGCTCTGTTGACCTCTCTCTTGTCTTCTGATTCGGTACCTCTGCATATCTGCCTACCTGTTGCCAAACCCTGCCTGTACCCGGTTACCGAATCAGCCTTCTGTCTCTGTACCTTATCTGCTTGTGTGTTGCCGACCTGGCCTGCCCGACCCTCCAGGCTGTCACTCATCCCTTGAGTGCTCAGTCTATCTGGACTAGCTGTGACACTATTCCACCAAGTGTCAGTTAGCTATTAGGACTCCTGCTCCTCAGAGAGTCCGGCCTGCTAGCAGCCAGTGGCCTCTACTCCTCTGGAGTCCCCTGGCTGCAGTACAGTCTATTATCTGATCACCAAGTATCACTGGTTGCCAGGTTCTCTCGATTCCCTCTCTCAAGGAGATAGTTCCTGCACAGCCGAGGGCCACCTGCCCCTCGGGTGGTTCCTGGCTGAGCTGCCTGTGTCTCCCGCCTCACGGGAGATAGCATACAGTTACACCAAACACTTACACTTCATTAGGTGTCCAGAGGTTAGCCATACTTGTATTATTTGTGATTCTGCAGATCATCCATAATCAAGTATACATCTGTATTATTGATGATTCTGCAGATCATCAATGATCAGATTCTCTCTGTGTGCTGACACCAATCGGTACAATGCTATTTGGCGGCCGCAGGGTGGCAGATCTGGCTAAACTAGGAGAAGGGGGCTGATAAAGGGGCACATCTGGCTATACTGGGGTAGCTAATAAAGGGGCACATCTGGCTATATGGGGGGCTAATAAAAGGGCACATCTGGCTATAGAGGGGGGTAATACATGGCACATCTGGCTATCTATGGGGGGGGGGGGGCTAATAAAGAGGCACATCTGGCTATCTATAGTGGTGAGCGAATATGTCAATGTTCTTCACAAATTAATTTTCACAAAATAATGTTAAATTCTATTTCCAAGCGAAAATGCCATTAAAAAATAAGTGTTAGTGTAAATATTGATTTTTTTTTCGCATTTCATAAAACAAAAATAGCATTTTTAATGCAAAAATGACTTTGGCAAAAATTACCAAGCAACACTAGCTATCTATATGGGAGCTAATAAAGAGCACATCTGGCTATCTATACGGGGGAGGAGGGGCTTATATAGGGGCAAATCTGGCTATCGATATAGGAAAAGGGGGGCTAATACTGCATGAAAAGTACACACTGTACCAAAAATCCTTTATTTGAGAATTATTATTATTAATTTATAAAGTGCCAACATATTCTGTAGTGCTGTACAAAGTAAGAAACAAACATGAGGTACATAATAATGCAGACAATGGTGTACACCAGTATAATAAAAAATACAAAACTGGTACAAAATACAGAACTGGTAATTACGGTGACAAAAGTAACACGGCTAATAAAATGTATAACAAATTGCAAGACACAAAAGGGTGGGAGAGTCCTGCTCTTGCAAGCTTACAATCTAAAGGAATTGGGGGAAAGGAGGACAAGAGGTGGGGAAGTATACAATATTCCTACCTAGGGGAAGTGTGTTTTTAGGTTATCTAGTAAGGAGTACAATTTGGCCAAAGGTCAAAGTGAGAATGGCTTAAAGTAAAATGTATGTTTGTTGGAAAAAGTAAGTTTTAAGGGAGCATTTAAAGATATCAAAGCTTGGAGAGTGATGTAGGTGTTGTGGAAAGGGATTCCAGAGGAGGGGTGAAGCACATGAGAATCTTGTATACGTGAATGCAAAGAGGTGATTCTAATTGAGGACAAAAGAAGGTAATGTGCAGATGTGAGATTACAGCTGGGTTAATATCTGGAAACTAGTGAGGTGATTTACAGGGGAGATAGATTGTGGAGAGCTTTGTAGATTAGGGTTAAGAGTTTGAAATGGATCCTCTCGATAATTGGCAGCCGATGAAGAGCTTGACAGAGAGGAGCAGCAGAGGAAGAGCAAGAGCAAGAGGAAAGATGAATGAGCTGAGCAGCCAAGTTCAGTACAAATTGGAGCCTGCCAGTCTATTAGTTGGTAATCCACAAAGCAGTATATTACATTACAATAGTCCAAACAAAATATTATAAGTGCATGTACTAAAATGTTTGTGGTGTCTAGGGTGACAAAAGGTTGGATGCAAGATGTTTTTGAGTTGGTGATTACAGGAGCTGGTTAGGGTGTGAATGTGAGGAATAAAAGAGAGAGAGGTGTTTAATATTACCCCTAAGCACAGTGGTTTGGGAACTAAAGTTATAGGGGTGTTATTAACATCTAATATTATATCAGGCAGAGAGGTGGACAGATACGGTGGAAAAATGAATCAAATATCATCACCATAAATTGTGACAGGAACATAATTTAAGTTTTGTGATAAATGGGAGAAATATCTTAATAAAATTTGGGGTCTAAAGTATCTAAAGTAGCACTAATTATTTTAGATTGTAATGGGCAAAAACTGAGAATGAATGTATTTTTTCTGGGTTTTTTTTTCTTTTCTTTTATTCCCACTAAAATGCATAGAAAACAAAATTGTTCTTGTGAATAAACACTGCACAATGAAAGTCTAGTTTGTTTAGTGTAGGCACAGAAACAGGCACAGTTCTAGTTCAAATCAATAATGAGAATATATCACGAGAGTGATTGTCATGGAACGGGTGTCCTTTTATGTGCTGGTGTGCTCAGGATTGCTGAAATAAGTTTGCAAAATGGAGTAAGGAGAACATACCGAATAAGGGACTGAATTTTCTATTTCTCAAGCCTTTTGCAGGTTTTTTGCAGGTTCATGATTGATCTTTTTCGGGGTGTAAGGAGAAGGAAGATAAGACATTTCTTTCAGAAAAGAGAACTTAATTTGAAAAGAAGGGAAAGAGTGAGTAAAGCTACAGTAGGACCTTTAGGCTTTACTCCAGATACCAAATGGAATTTGAAAGAAATGTTGACTCTTAACAATTCATGGAGGAGCTTATAGCAGAAAGTAACTCAATAAAGAATGCAATGTCCTTCTATGGTAGCAAGCACTTCAAGAGCATCCTGTAAGTGGATGACACCTCTGATGTCTGAGTAAGGGCATTAGGAGATGGTCTAGGAACGTAAGCAACATCAAATCCATATCTGACGCAATGGGGCATCCTGGTGGATTGGTCAGGCACTTATCTTATGCACCTTAGGTAAACTGTACCATATGGGCTTCCTGGGGAAATCCGGTAGTAGGTTTGTTACCATTTTTTGTTTTCAAGTTCTCAGTGCTCCTACAAAACCATTGAGTCTTCTTTCAATCTCTTGAGCTGTCTTAATGCCTCTGTATTGTACTGGCTTGCTATCATTAGGACTAGAGCTCCCCCCTTGTCTGCCTTTTTCAGGATCAGGTCAGTTCTATCTTTGAACAATTTTATTGCTTCTTTCTCATCTTCAGTAATGTTGGATTGAACTTTCTTGTCATGTAGGGCTTTCAGGTCACTTTCCACATGATTTTTAAATACGTCTATAGCTGAGTTTTGGACAGTATGAGAGTGTTTTGTTGACTTACAGGGTCTAAAAGACTCTTCCCCCTCTACCACTGTCCCCTCCCCCTGTTGCGAGTGCCCTGGCCTGAAGGGGATTCCCTGATCACTCCACATAAAGTTGATGTTGAAGCAGCCAGAATGTTCTTGTCCAGAGGTAACAATGATGAAACGTAATTGATTACTTGTGGGAGTGCTTGGAGTGGTATTGGCAGTTGTCTAGTACAGCCATGGGGACAGCGGTATCATGCAACTATGCCAATCTTTTTTGACATAGTGTGAGTGGTGCTGATGTTCTCCATGGCGGATGCCTCAGAAGAGGGTCTAGGTTTGTGGATGGTATTTCGGTACTGGACTTGTGCAGCCTTTATGGAATTCATGGGACATTTAAATGAGGGAAATTAAAACATGCGATTCACATATGAATATAGCATGGGGAAGGTTGCTACCTGGACTTAAAAATTATAATCTAAGAATCTAAGAAAAATTATAATCTAAGCTTATCTCAAAAAGTTACAAGAAACTGATAGCAAGCAAGTCATTGTTGCACTGTGAAAGTTATCATCCTGTCTATGTGTTTAGATCATTACCCTATAGCCAATTTCTCAGATTAAGGAGGAATAATACGATTGTACAAGATTTCCTAAAAGAAAGAAAAGCAGGGGCTATAGTCCAGATGAGTTGGAACAGGCCATTCGAAGTGCCAATCAAATAGATAGGATAGAGTTGATAAGATGGAAAAACAAAAAAGAAAGGGCAAGAAAGACTTACTTTCTCTTAGTCTTATTCTAAATGTATACTAAATAATATTTAATTTCTACAATCTAAAAATGTAGAGTTGGCAGCAGGGCTAGGTCTACCTCATTGACAGCGTGCAGCCACCTTGCACTACTCCCTTGCCTATCCCTGCAGTCAGTCACATTCAGTGGTACTGCAAAGATGTGAACTGTGTTACTAGATTCTCACTTACTACAGATACGCCTCCCTAGAGACCAACAGCCAATAGATGGGCTGTTAGTCGCATTTCAAGGATTACAGCTAGCTTGACCCCCAGAACAGAGACCCTTGTCATTGCCTTCAACCAGTTGTACATGAGAAGGGAGAGACTTCAGGCTCTTTACATTGAGGACTTGACATTGCTGGCAGCTTGGCAACTAAGCATTTTTATATTGCAAAAATTAGCTGTGTTTGCAAAATAATTTTAAATGTACATTCAGAGTTGTAGAGTTTTTCTTAAATTGCATTTCTATGAAAGGCAAGGCTATCAAACCATCTAGATAACCTTTAGAGCTTATTGTACAAATTGATGAATTAAGAGTCAGTGCAGGTATCTGCCATGTTTCTGTTGAAGAGAAGTTCTACAGTACAACATCAATATGAAGGCAAAGACTTAGAATTATTTGATAGTAACCTGTTTTATATAAACTTCAGAAAAGCTTCCATGAATATTTAAATAAAACATTATTGGTGGTCATCTACAACACGTTTCTGTGGGACAGTATACTCTGCAGAAAAACGTGTACACATTTCTGGACAATATATTGCAAAATATTATTCTGCACTATGGTTGAGAAATTAAATCAAGTTAATCCAAAGGCCAAGGTAGACTGTGACAGTGAAAAATAATCCATTTTTTTTAAATAAACTTCACAGCTGTTTGCATAAATCCATCACAAAATAGTGCTGCTAGTCTGTAGAAAACACCTTCACTATATAAGCCTTATATACGCCAGACTGAAACCGCATAATATAATCCATTTTTTATTTATCCTTCAGGGAAAAACTTTGCACAAGATATGACTGCTAGATTCTAAAATACGTTTATGCAGTATGGTCCACAAATATCAGGGATGTTTCTTGACACGTTTTATAACATGTTATTGCGCACACTTCTGCTTTAGATATTATTTCTACCCTATCATCATTCTCTTCATCGTCATAATTTTATATATCACCAAAGTGTTTAATTGTGTTACTAGTAGACCCAAGCCCATTTAAAAACGGGCTCTAGGTCTGTCTCTTAAACTTCGCATGCGTGCGCACCCTCCGCACGGGCGCACGCACCCAAATTTATTTCCATATAGCAAGAGGAATATAATGAAGTTTAAAAGGAAACATTAATGTTATAGCAGACATAGGACAATTATGAAATAGTGGAGAAGAGTTTAGCTCTTGCAAATTAGGGATTGTATTTCTGAAAAAAAATCTGACTGTTTTAAAAAAAATAGAAGAAAATCTGATACCTTTTGAAAATGCATAAAAAAATGTTTAAAGGGAACCTAAACTGAGAAGGATATGGATTTTTACTTTTAAAATAATACCAGTTGCCTGACTCTCCTGCTGATCCTGTGTCTCTAGTACTATTAGCCACAGCACCTGAACAAGCATGCAGATCAGATGCTCTGACTGAAGTCAGACTGGATTAGCTGCATGCTTGTTTCAGGTCTGTGATTAAGCCACTACTGCACTCAAAGAGATCAGCAGGACTGCCAAGCAACTGGTATTGTACAAAAGGAAACATCCATATCCCTCTCAGTTTAGGTTCCCTTTAAAGAGCTAATTTACAAAGGATAAGATGATATTGATAAATAGGTGTTTAAATTGTGTATACTAAATATACACTTCAGAAAAAAAGAATGATCATGGAATGTGGGTCCAAGACTATTAGTCTCAAGGATGACAATACTCCCAAAACAAAAAGTAAAGGCAGAAATAGTGGTGGGCCTTTAAAACACTATAAATAAAATGGAAACATGATAAAGGATCTGGTATTGCAGTAGCTGGGACTAGCGATTTCAATGGGTGAGGTAAAGTTATCATTGTAAAAGAGGCAGGCATGGTCAAAAAGTTTTGGTAATTGGTAATATACATTGGCCTCAATTCACTAAGATCATGCTGGAGATAATAAGGCAAGAGAAAACTTGCCACCACACAGTGAGAGAGTTATCTTATCTCTTCATTCCTTAAGTTACCTCCTCTGTATTTACAATAAGTTACCTCCTCTGTAGTTATTTTCACATGCAGTTAATTAACAGCCTGTCTTTAACTTTAGAATTCTGGAGTTATTTTAAGGTTTGAAGAGTTAACTTAAAGAGACACTGAAGCGAAAAAAATATATGATATAATGAATTGGTTGTGTACTATGAATAATTACTAGAAGATTAGCAGCAAAGAAAATATTCTCATATTTTTATTTTCAGGTATATAGTGTTTTTTTCTAACATTGCATTATTCTATAATATGTGCAGATTACACAACACTCAGCATTCAAAATGAGTCTTTCAGAGCAGTCTGTGAAGTAATGAACTCTCCTCTAGCAGAGGAAAAGTAAACAGTTCAATTACAGTTGAGATAATAAAAGTCAGATAACAGCCCTCTCCACGACTAAGTTAGTCGGAGAGCTTAATAGCTTTTTTGCATAGAGATAACAACTGGAGTTTCTCAACTCTTCCTGTACTGGAAACAATTAGACTGATGTATCTGATCTTAATGTTTTTTTTCTTAGCTGTACTACACATACAAATCATAATATCATCATTTTTTTTCGCTTCAGTGTCTCTTTAAAGACAGAAGAGTTAACTTTAGTTTTGCTGGAAGTAAAATGTTTCCTGAATACGACATGCTTTATCACCATGGTGATCACATTAGAAACATTATTAAAGACAGGAGATAAGCTTAGTGAATTAAGGCCAATGTCTGATATATCAGGCCTCTCATACAGTGGATGCAAATGTTGCACACCACTAACACCAGTTGACATGACATATTTGAAATTAAAAATTTTGATGACATACAAGTTTTAAAAATGTAATACACAAATTTGGAATTTACACATATGTCTGCCTTCTCTTAGGACTGACATTCTTTTCTATTGGACAGGTAGGATTGTGTGGCTGTAGAGTGAAGTCATTGGCAATGTGGCACATTGGGCTTGATTCACAAAAGAGTGCTAACTGTTAGCACGGCCGTTTTCACGCGAATTTTCGCATTGCGCGCGATCGCGAATTTTCACACGAAACGGTAACGTTTTTGTGCGCAAACGCAAATTTTACCACAAAATCGATAATGTTTTTGTGCGAAAATTCGCGTTTGCGCGCGAAAACATTATCGTTGCGCATGCAATGCGAAAATTTGCGCGAAAACGGCCCTGCTAACAGTTAGCACTCTTTTGTAAATCAAGCCCATTGAGTTGAAATATTTGAAATGTTGAAATTTTAGTTTCAAAATGTAATAGATAAATTTGCAAAGAAACAAATTTCTTGCCTCTGCTAATGTGGCTGTGAACATCAATTTTTAGGCAGGTAACCACTGCGGCCATTCTAGAATAATCTGGAAACTATATGTGATTTTTGGCATTTATGTATGAAAAAAAGACGCTGCATAAAATGCGTAATTTCTTCAGAATATGTTACCCTTGATCCACCTCCCTCATGCCACTGTCCTGGTTTTTGTAGACGTTGTACACATTTTTTAAGAAATTGTTACTGCAGAGATGCCCTGAAGGTTTCAAAAGTTTTCCTGCCATTAAAGCCAAAGCAGCTTGCCGTAAAAGATCGATTTGTGAACGTTCACAAATGCAAAATCACGATGTTCGTTCATCTCTTTCATAACCTCTCGCTTCTTGAAACTTAATATTTGTAAAACAGAACTAAACCTTTTTTCCACCATCTCTGTCCACCTCTCTGCCTGATATAACAATAAATGTTAATAACACCCTTTTGTTCCCAAAGCACGCTGCTTAAGGGTAATATTTTACTCCGCTCTCATATATTCCTCAAATTTACTCTCAGTCCCTAACCAGCTCCTGTCATCTCCAACTCAAAAACACATCTTGCATCCAACCTTTTCTCATTGCGCTTGGACTATTGGAATTTACTGCTTTGTGGTCTACCAACTAACAGACTGGTACCACTCCAATCTGTACTGAACTTGTCTGCTTATCTTTTTTCTCGCCCTTCCTCTGCTGCTCCTGTTAAGCTCTTTATTGGCTACCACTTAACAAGAGAATCCATTTAAAACTCTTAACCCTAACCTACAAAGCTCACCACAATCTCTCTACTCTGTACATCAGTCACCTCACTAGTTTTTAGATAATACCCCAATTGCAGTCTCAGATCTGCACATAATCATCTTTATCCTCCTCTAGAATCACCACCTCGCATTCACGTATACAAGATTTCTCACGTGCTTTCCCCTCCTTTGGAATCCCCTTCCACAACATATACATAAGTCTCCAACCCTTGAAATCTTTGCATGCTCCCTCAAAACACAATTCTGACAAACATATGCTCTAACTTAGGCCATTACCCTTTGACCTCTGGTCAAATTGCCATCCTTACTAGATAACCTAAACACATGGGCCCATATGCAATTCACTTTTTCTCCCGAGTTTTCTCCTAGGTTATATTTTTTTCAATTTGTCATAAAATGGTTTTCAAGTTATCAACAAGCAAGAAAATACTCAAAATAAATTTGACAGTACCTTTTTACCAATATTCGGGTACATTTTCAATTGAAAAATGCTGAAAAGTTAGTTTAAAGAGAAGATGAAAAATTTCTCCTAGGAGATAACTTAGGAAAAAAAGTTAATTGCATATGGGTCCTTGCCTCTAGATATGGATATTTTATACTACTCCACAATGGCAGGGCTCCCTCAACCTTTTGTGTCATGAAATTTGTTATTCATTTTGTCTCTAGCAATTTGTTATGCATTTTATTTATTATGTTAGATTGATCACTATAATTACCAGTTTTGCATTTTGTACCGAGTCTGTATTTTATTTATTCCTGTGTCTGCATTATTTTGTACCCCATGCTTGTCCCTTACTTTGTACAGCACTACAGAATATATTGATGCTTTATAAATCAATAATAATGCACAAAAAATTAATGAACCCACATGGGAGACATAGTCTTCAGTGTGGGTTTACTAAATGAGCCACTTTCCAGGTTTGTAGATTATAAACTAAAGTCCTGTGTGATGAAATAATTAGTCAAAATACCATCAATATGTTACAGATTAAACTAGACTTTAAATGGGAAACAGATTATCAAGTGATATAGGTAGCCTTAATAGCCATATTCCGTATGCTTAATTCAGATACGCCATATAAATTGTCATGGATAAATATGGTCAGAGGCATGTATTACACCATCCAGGTGGCTGGATTGTGTAATGGTTAAGGGCTCTGCCTCTGACACAGAAGACCAGGGTTCGAATCTCGGTTCTGCCTGTTCAGTAAGCCAGCACCTATTCAGTAGGAGATCTTGGGCAAGTCTCCCTAACACTGCTACTGCCTATAGAGCTCGTTCTAGTGGCTGCAGCTCTGGCGCTTTGAGTCTGCCAGGAGAAAAGCGCAATATAAATGTTATTTGTCTTGTCTTATTACAAATATATGTGAATGTTTATCATTCATATTAGAACAGAATACTTTTTCCTTGGTTTGTAGATAGATTTAGGTAATCCGTTCAATAAATCTTTAAAAAAGTGGTGAAGGCTCATAGATGATGCCCTAATTGTATGGGATGGTTCCAAATTAGAACTTAATGACTTTATTAAATGGATTAATAGTGACAATGTTAACATGGAATTATGGGGCATTTTTGGTAAATCTGCCTTTCTGTGCCCAATTTGGTGATATCCAGGTGGAATAACTCCATTTTATAATTTAGGGAATAACCAGTTAATCAGCAAAGAATAACCCAGGGATACAAATACTAACTTTTTGATAAATTTTAAAAACTATAACTGTAAATATGTAAAGTAATTTTTTGAGATCAAAATAAAATAATTCTTATTTATCTGAATTCGAAGAACAGATGATTTAATTGAAAGGATAGGAGAAGCTCACGATATATCTATATAAAACTATAATTTTCCTAAATACGGTGTGCACTTAAGTTCCATATGAAGGTGTGGAATGGGTGCAAAGAATGCACTGACACTTTTGAGTTTTGACATGAGGAAATAGCAACATTACAAGGTATGCAGTGGTCTACATAGTCTTTTTTTCTAACGTAGAAGAAAGAAATATTGTGCTCCGCTTTATAAACAATGAATATATAACAAAAAATACATAATCATAATACATAATCAGGACTTACCATCAGTAAAACTGCATATACAAGTGGAAGTAAAAGTAATCTGAATTTGAGCTTACCTTATTGCCAGTGAAGCCAACATTTTTGTTAATGAACAAGTAGAGAGGCAAATGGAAGATGTGAGGAGTAGGTTATTAGAAATGAGAAAAGTTAATACTGGATCTCTGGGTGAATTTGACTTTTTGATTGTTTACACCAAAAAGTAACTTCTGGTCATATGCACTACAAAAAAATTTAAAGGGGACACAAAAATAAGACACCCTAGATCTGAATGAATTAAATATTCTTATTAAATACATAGTTGAATGTGCTGGCAACAAAATCAAATTTATCAACCCATGGCGGTCTGGATTTGGAGCCACGCTCAATATTAATGGAAAACAAAAACACTACAAGCTGATCCAACGTTGATGTAAAGTCCTTAAAACAAGACAAAATCAGGCTCAGTGGTGTGTGATGGCTTCATGTGCCTGTATGACCTCCCTACAACACCTGGGCATGCTCCTGATAATGATGGGAATGGTTTTCTGAGTTCTCATCCCAGACATGTACTAAAGCATTGGTGTTGTTGGATGGAGCTAGACATGATGTCCCAGATGAGTTCAGTTGGTTTCAGGTTTGGGGAATGGGCAGGCCAGTCCATAGCATCAATGCCTTCATCTTGCAAGAACTGCTGAAACACTCCAGCTACATGAGGTCTAGCATTGTCTTGCATTAGGAGCACAATGGGAAAAAGAGGCGCCCAGGAATATATAAAATGAGTTAAAAACACTAAAATCAAAAAATATGTCATATGTCAACAAAAATGTATTATTACATATTCTATATCCCTGGGCACCTCTTCTCCCCATTGTGCTGTATACACCCCCCAGCTTTTTAGCTTTGAGGAGCCCTTTCAAGCCCCATACAGTATCATCCAGTGTGGGGGTAAGCAGGATTTTTTTTCTACAATAGAGCAACCACATCCAGTCCTGTTGGAGGGGGTGTCCAACAGGACTGGATGTGGTTGCTCTATATTGCCCATATGCAATTAACTTTTTCTCCTGAGTTTTCTCCTAGGTGATATTTTTAAACTTGTCAATTGAATGCCTTTTAAGCCCCCAGAAAGCAAGAAAATACTCAAAATAATTTTGTTAGTACTTTTTCACCTATCTTTTGGTACTCTTTTAGTTGAAAAGTGCTGAAAAGTTATTTAAAATTGAAGATTAAAAATAATCTCCTAGGTGAAAACTCAGGTGAAAAAGAGAATTGCATATGGCCCCCCGAGTGGGAGGTTATTATGCTGTTGCTTATCCTTTAGAGCAGAGAGGAAGTTCTAAGTTCAGGTCCATTTTAGTCAAGTGCTGAAAAGTTGTTTTCTTTTTCAAAATTAGATGGGAGATAATTCATAAGAAAAGTTTTGTGACTCAGCCCCGTGGCAACAGCCAGCAATGGATTGTCGGCTGTAATTTTCTATTCAAAAGTTAAACATTTTAGGGTGACTTTTTTAGTTATTCAAAATACAGTTACTCAAGGTAAACAGCCATATTTTTTTACTTTAGTGACCATAGTAAAGTGAAATCTTGTTGCTATTGGCTACCAAATGTTACACACATTATTCTTTGCATTGTGGAGTGTTTTCCCTGCCTGTAAAATGACATGTTTTTCACTGCATTGTCCCAGGAAAGACGAGTCTATTCATTTCCTTTCATGGAATATATCTCCTTATATCACACACATTTAATGGCCTTATCAACTGTGTGTAGGAGTTGGGTATTTTACTGTCTAAATGACAGGATGAAAAGGTTGAAGCATACAGTAGATGCTGCAGTAACATATTTATTATTGCTCGTGGCATGTGACCTTTAAGTTGAAATGAAAGCGCCCCTCTGTTTTACTGTTTTGTGTGGCTAAAAAAAAAAAGAAAAACTATATCTAATTTTAATGCGCTATTATTTTATGTTATCATGCTATATTACAATAAAATATTGAGATGATGAGGAAATCACTTTCCCTTCACTGGAATGACTCACACAGCCCAGGCTTCCTTCTGAGACTGTTTGTCCTCTAAATCCCCTGTACATAGTTGGAAGAGTTGTCTGGAACTAAGATATTTTGCAGGTAAAACTCAGCATTGCGGTCATGCAAACAAAACAGCCGCTATTTCCCTAGATGAAAGGCCAACTCTACGGCCATAACAGAACATTCAGCAACTACAGTAGCTTGCAAAAGTATTCAGCCCCCTTGAAGTTTTACACATTTTGTCACATTACTGCCACAAACATGAATCAATTTTATTGGAATTCCACGTGAAAGTCCAGTGCAAAGTGGTGTACACGTGAGAAGTGTAACGAAAATCATACATGATTCCAAACATTTTTTGCAAATAAATAACTGCAAAATGGGGTGTGCGTAATTATTCAGCCCCCTGAGTCAATACTTTGTAGAACCACCTTTTGCTGCAATTACAGCTGCCAGTCTTTTAGGGTATGTCTCTACCAGCTTTGCACATCTAGAGACTGAAATCTTTGCCCATTCTTCTTTGCAAAACAGCTCCAGCTCAGTCAGATTAGATGGACAGTGTTTGTGAACAGCAGTTTTCAGATCTTGCCACAGATTTTTGATTGGATTTAGATCTGGACTTTGACTGGGTCATTATAACACATGGATATGTTTTATTTTAAACCATTCCATTGTTGCCCTGGTTTTATGTTTAGAGTCGTTGTCCTGCTGGAAGGTGAACCTTCGCCCCAGTCTTAAGTCTTTTGCAGACTCCAAGAGGTTTTCTTCCAAGATTGCCCTGTATTTGGCTCCATCCATCTTCCCATCAACTCTGACCAACTTCCCTGTCCCTGCTTAAAGTGAACCTCCGGACTAAAAATCGACTCAGCAGCACTGAAAAGGCTTTGTGTTTCTTTAACAGTTTCGCAGCATCAGAACTTTGTTTCTCTTATACAAGCCTCATTTTTAGCTGCACAGAAGAAAACTGCCCGGGCTTTTTTCCCCTGATGCTGTGCAAAGCATGATGGGATTTATGATGTTGTTGTTCTCATTCTGCTGTTTTGGTGCAATTTTTTTTTTTACATTTTGAATTTGACATTTGAAGCCTAGCGTGTGCAGATGGGAGGGGTAATCAGGACACAGGACAGTTGGAACTGTGTCTCCTGCTCCTTGTCACCTCCTTTCAACCAAAAAGATGGCTGCCCCCATGACAAAGATGGCAGCCCCCATGAATCACAAACATTTGCCTGTTCTTTTAAAACAAGGTGGGTAAGAGATTATAATACCTATCTATTATAATTAACATAACTAATGTAACTTGATGACATTGTGTTTGTTTAGGCTGAAGTTCCCCTTTAAGAGAAGCATCCCCAGAGCATGATAATGCCACCACCATATTTGACAGTGGAGACGGTGTGGTTAAAAATCCCAAAAAAAAGGACAAGCACCATCACTCGTATAGTATATACAAGGCTGATGAATATACAGATATGTAATTAAATACGTGTTCAGAAAGGCCAATGGATCACTGTACTATACTAGGAAGAAGAAAGGAATTGGCCCTACAAAAACCGCACCACAAAATATATAGAAAAGTACAAATTAGCCTTTATTGAGCCATATAATTAATAAAACCATAAAAAACACACAATATATGGATGGATAATAATGCCCTCAATAATGATAATAATATCAATCATGAACATGTATATACACATGAATATAAGAGCTGTACAACAAAGCACACCGGCAAACAAGGAAATAAATAGGTGAGGGGAAATGCCCCAAAGGTGAAACTATAGTGCAGCTGGACACCCTGTTAAATTAAATGAACAGGGTGAAAAGCAGGTGGAAAAAGGGGATAATGGAATCTATCCCCTGTGCCAAGTCTGTCTAACAGAATGCAGGGAAGTAAGGTGTGAGGGGCTAGTGCCCACCGAGTGAAGGTGCCAAGCAAATTGTGTGCACGGAAAGGAGAGGAGAAGAAAAGCTTGAATTGAAGCAGAACAGGATGGCGTGCAAGCAGGAGCCAAGTCTGGCTCCCAACGTGTGGAAGAGTGGTGTGAAGTGCTGTGGCCCAGAGTTGCGGAGTTCCGGTAAGCCGTAAGCCGGTTCCAGCTCCACCGGTAAGCTCCTCTTTTCCGTGCACTCACTCACACGGAACTCCGCAACTCTGGGCCACAGCCCTTCACACCACTCTTCCACATGTTGGGAGCCAGACTTGGCTCCTGCTTGCACGCCATCCTGTTCTGCTTCAATTCAAGCTTTTCTTCTCCTCTCCTTTCCGTGCACACAATTTGCTTGGCACCTTCACTCTGTGGGCACTAGCCCCTCACACCTTACTTCCCTGCATTCTGTTAGACAGACTTGGCACAGGGGATAGATTCCATTATCCCCTTTTTCCACCTGCTTTTCACCCTGTTCATTCAATTTAACAGGGTGTCCAGCTGCACTATAGTTTCACCTTTTGGGCATTTCCCCTCACCTATTTATTTCCTTGTTTGCCGGTGTGCTTTGTTGTACAGCTCTTATATTCATGTGTATATACATGTTCATGATTGATATTATTATCATTATTGAGGGCATTATTATCCATCCATATATTGTGTGTTTTTTATAGTTTTATTAATTATATGGCTCAATAAAGGTTAATTTGTACTTTTCTATATATTTTGTGGTGCGGTTTTTGTAGGGCCAATTCCTTTTTTCTTCCTAGTATAGTACAGTGGGGACGGTGTGTTCAGAGTGATGTGCAGTGTTAGTTTTCCATCACACATAGTGTTTCGCATTTTCACCAAAAAGTTCCGTTTTGGTCTCATCTGACCAGAGCACCTTCTTCCACATGTTTGCTGTGTCCCCCACATGGCTTGTGGCAAACTGCAAATGGGACTTCTTATGCTTTTCTGTTAACAATGGCTTTCTTCTTGTCACTCCATAAAGGCCAATTTTGTGCAGTGCATGACTAATAGTTGTCCTATGGACAGATTCTCCCACCTGAGCTGTAGATCTCTGCAGTTCGTCCAGAGTCACCATGGGCCTCTTGACTGCATTTCTGATCAGCACTCTCCTTGTTCGGCCTGTGAGTTTAGGTGGACGGCCTTGTCTTGGTAGGTTTACAGTTGTGCCATACTCTTTCCATTTCTGAATGATCGTTTGAACAGTGCTCCGTGGGATGTTCAAGGCTTTAGAAATCTTTTTGTAGCCTAAGCCTGCTTTAAATTTCTCAATACCTCTGGTGTGCTCTTTGGACTTCATGGTGTTATTGCTCCCAATATTCTCTTAGACAACCTCTGAGGTCGTCACAGAGCAGCTGTATTTGTACTGACATTAGATTACACACAGGTGCACTCTATTTAGTCATTAGCACTCATCAGGCAATGTCTATGGGCAACTGACTGCACTTAGACCAAAGGGGGCTGAATAATTACGCACACACCACTTTGCAGTTATTTATTTGTAAAAAATGTTTGGAATCATGTATGATTTTTGTTCCACTTCTCATGTGTACACCACTTTGTATTGGTCTTTCACGTGGAATTCAAATAAAATTGATTCATGTTTGTGGCAGTAATGTGACAAAATGTGGAAAACTTCAAGGGGGCCGAATACTTTTGCAAGCCACTGTATTGGGCTATACAGCAAAGCAAGGACAGCAGTATCTATCGTCCAACATTTTAGTTTAATAAACCAGGAAAGGAAGGGGTACCAAAAATATAACAGTTGGTGCTGATTAACCCAGTTTGTTCCGAAGAAGGACGACAGAGAAGCAGCGACCCGCGCCAGGCAAAATAGCTGAGACCCATTTGAGCTTGGCTATTTCTGCCTGAGCCCATCAGAAAGCTGCTACTGCACCTGCGCTGGAGCCAGGGAAGGTAAACTATGCCTTATCTGAGCTTGTTGGGGAAATTTTGGGAGGAGCCTGTGCTGGATTCCCCAGGCTAAAGATGATGGGAGACGCGCCATTGGGATCCTGAAGCTTCCCCCTCCCAAGGTAAGTCCCACATAGGGGCTGTTTTTTTACTTACAGTTCTTCTTTAAAGAGACTTGGGGGATTGCAGAGCAAGATCATCCACAAGGCAGGCTTAGGACCCAGTGGGTGTCAGGGGGCCCAACTGCTACCGTCTCTGACCATTCTTACTTTCTTAGATTATTAAAAGGACCATAAGGAGACGCCAAAGCTACTTTATTGCCTAAAGCCCCATATCCTCTTAATCCATCTCTGTGGGGTTGACTACACTTCCTTTTTGTTTCCTTTTTCCTGTTGGTCATTATTTCTGGCCAATGTTGTAGGTTTTGTCTCATATTGTATTTAAGTTAAAAATAAGCAGGTGCAGTTTAGAGATGGCCCGAACAGTTCGCCGGCAAACGGTTCCCGGTGAACTTCCGTGGTTCATGTTCGTGGAGAACCGCGAACTTTTCCGGAAGTTCGATTCGCCCCCATAGTGCATCATTAGGGTCAACTTTGACCCTCTACATCACATTCAGCAGGCACATTGTAGCCAATCAGGCTACACTCCCTCCTGGAGCCACTCCCCCCTTATAAAAGGCAGGCATCACTGGCCATTTTACTCACTCGTGTGCCTGCAGTAAATAGAGAAGGGACAGCTGCTGCTGCTGCTGCTGCTGCTGCTGCTGCTGCTGCAGACTCTCATAGGGAAAGATTAGTTAGGCTCTTGTAGGCTTGTTAGCTTGCTCCTTGCTGATTCTTATTGCTAAAATAGCACTCCTCAACAGCTCTTTTGAGAGCTAATCTTGTTCTTGTGATCTACTTTTTTTCTGTGTGTCCCACTGACACTTGTGTTGCATAGACAGCCTTGATAATTTATACTGTGTTTGTGCCACTGCCAGGCCCAGCACATTCAGTGACTACCTGTGTGTGTGACAGGTGCACACTGTAATCCCAATTACTGCATATACCTACCTACCTGTTGTTCACAGTGCACCCACCTACCTACGTGAGCTGAGCACACACATTGTCACTGTGCCTGCCCCTACCTGTCTGTGTGTGACAGGTGCACATTGTAATACGCATCACTGCATATACCTACCTGTTGTGTTCAGTGCACCCACCTACCTACGTGAGTGCATGCAGTGTGATATATCACTCCGTGCGTACCTGTTAACTGCACCTGTGTGACTGCACATTGTATTAGTCAAGTCAGTGCATACCTTTCACTTCATCCCCCTAATATGAGCAAAACAAAAGGCAGAGGCAGGCCACCTGACAGGTCTGTTGGAGGTTGCGCTGTCGTGATTTTGTGCTGCCCTCGACCAAAGTACAGTGTTGAGAAGAAGGCACGTGCCATCAACCCCCAATATTGTCAGGCCGTAGTTGACTTTTTAACACAGAACACCTCATCTTTCTCAGCTTCCGCACGGAAGCGTGGCATATCTTCCTCCTCCTGCTCTGATTCTGGCACCCCACTTAACACTCAGTTGGCCGCCACCACCAAAGTGCTATCACCCCAGGGCTCAGCGGTGTCTGGAAATTTTTGTGTGTGTCTGCCTCAGATGTGAGCAATGCCATCTGTACTCTCTGCCCCCAAAAATTGAGCTGTGGAAAGACCAAGACCCGCGTAGGGACAATTACCTTACGAAGGCACATGATTACAAAGCACAAACTGCAATGGGATGACCACCTGTGAAAAAGCAGCACACAAAAGCAAAGCCACACACCACAGTGGAAGATACCAGGCCACAATTATTTCTCAAAAAAGGTGATACCCAAACTGTACCGTGAAGTTGAGAGGCAAGTGGTGTCATCTAGGGTCAAGGGTCCATCTCTGACCACGGATGCCTGGTCTGCCAAGCACGGTCAGGGAGGTACATTACTTACACAGCCCATTGGGTCAACCTGGTGACCGCTGGCAAGCAGGGAGTATGTGGCTGTGCAGCAGACCTAGTGACTCCTCCATGGCTTGCAGGCAGGCCTGCTGCCACCTCCTCTCCTCCTGCTACATCCTCTTCACTGTCATCCTCCTCCTTCTCCTTGGCTGAGTGGCAGTTCAACCATACTGGTGCTGTGATCTCCTCTCCAGCTACACAGCCCCAGCTCCCCAGGCCCTACGCTGCATGCCAGGTACGACGGTGTCACACCATCTTAGACATGTCTTGCCTCAAAGTGGAGAGTCACACTGGAGCAGCTCTCCTGGCTGCTCTTAACAAACAGGTGGATCAGTGGCTGACCCCGCACCAGCTGGAGATCGGCATGGTGTGTGACAAAGGCAGCAATCTCATTTCCGCTTTCAATTTGGGAAAGCGGACACATGTACCCAGCATGGCACATGTGCTGAATCTAGTCATTCAAAGATTTGTGTCAAAGTACCCAGGCTTAGAGGACGCCCTGAAGCAGGCCAGGAAGTTGTGTGGGCATTTCAGGCGGTCTTACATGGCCATGGCACACTTTGCCGATATTCAGCAGAGAAACAAGTTGCTGGTGAGATGCCTGATTTGCGATAGCCCGTCTCGCTGGAATTCGACCCTCCCTATGTTCTCTCGCCTGCTAGAACAGGAGAAAGCCGTCACCCAGTACCTCTACAACTACAGTAGAAGGACACACTCTGGGAAGATGGGGATGTTTTGGCCCAACAACTGGACACTCATGTGAAATGCATGCAGGCTCATGCGGCCGTTTGAGGAGGTGATCAACCTGGTGAGTCGCAGTGAAGGCACCATCAGCGACTTGATGTGCGTAGAGTGGTGGATCAAGCTGTGGAGGAGCGTGAACAAGAACAGTTACAGGAGGAAGCGTTGTGGGATAAATTCTCATCAGAACCAGATGTTTCCTCAACACCTGCGGCAGCATAGAGGGGGGAGGAGGAGGAAGAGTCATGTGGGGAAGAGGAGTCAGACTCGGATGATGAGGAAGGTGTTTCTTTGGAGGAGAAGGAGGCGGTGGCAGCAGAAGAACAACCGCAGCAGGCTTTGCAGGGGGCTTGTGCTGTTCAACATTCCCATGGTATTGTTCGTGGCAAAGGAAAAGAAGCACGTAGGGTGGCACTAGATGCTCTGATTGGCAGCTCCAAGGGGGTAGCAGGGGTTTTACGCCGTGCCTCCAGAGTAACCAGGTACAATTGTAACAAAGGAAGGCAAACAGAGTCCGGGCACCAGCTAGCAAAGGTCATGCATAAACTCCTTTATTCCTTCCCCAAGATCCCTGACAGAAATTTGCAAGGCCTAACAGCCGTTTCACAGATGAATCTGCTTCTTCAGAGGCAACAAATATACATAATGTGACAGCAAGCAACATTTATACATTTACAGATAAGTGTAGATAGGCTTACCGCACTTCAAAAACGCCCCACCGCCGAGCGCGCGCCCTGTACAGAGCGCGCCGCCCCGAGCCGCTGATTCGCAGGCCAGTCATGACGTCACCCTTTCGGGAGCGTCTAACAGGCCATCATGCCTGATTGGTCCACAAAGGTCCCTGGCGCCTCCCTTTCGGGAGCGTCCAGTACAAGGAACCTAATTGGTTCACACGGGGTCAGATGACTCGTCCTTCACCTCCCCTCCTTCAATCCTGCGCAGCGGTATCGGTGAAGAGTATGGGCTGGCGTCTAGTTGTCTAGGCGACCAGTCCTGAAGCGCGGCGTGCCTAAAAAGTAAACAAATAGACAAGAGAGCATTAAAATCGTTATAGCGAAACCAGTTAATATAAAACCTGTAAGGATGAAAACACCTTAGTTACGAGAATTATTCATAATAGAAAGGCTTGCAATTTGGATGCAGACCCAATCCAGTGTTAAGGAGTACCTCTAGACCACTGTTCCCCTGGAAGGGACAATATTCCCATGTGGGCTTGGGGGGAGACTTAAGGAAACCCCTACTAGCAACCACCCTCAGGGGCCTCTGGTTGCAGATCCCCACATAGAAAAACCCACATCAGTAACAGGCAGAACCAGCGTTCCAAAGAATGCTACTACATCACTGCCTAGGAGGTAGATGGTAAAGGGTAAAGGTAGGACAAAGGGAGAACCCAGGAGGGGATAGAAAAGGACAAAGGGGAGAAAAAGGCAGAAAAGGGAGGGAGGGGGGGGGAAGGAAAAAAGGGGGAGGGAAAAAGGAAAGAAGGAAAGAGAGAGGGGGAGGGGGGGAAGGGGGGAAAGAAAAAGGAAGGAGGGGAAAGAGAGAGGGGGAGGAAGGAGGGGGCACCAAGGACTTTAAGACATTAGGGATCAGTGCTTATCCAGAAAGCACCATAATTCATTGCGTTCGTTGAGTCCCATTCTCCCACAGGCCTCAGTTTGTGAGATAAGCCTCGCTTCCTCTCTGCGTAGACATAGTTCCCTGTTTCCACCTCTATGTGGGGTATCCACAATTTTCAGGCCACAGAATCGTAGGCAATCAGCATTTCCCCCATGGGTCTCTCTCACATGGGATATGAGTCTACCCGCCCCTTTTCCGGTTTCAATAGATTTATAGTGTTCTTGAAATCGTTGCTTAATTGGCCTAGTTGTTTCCCCCACATAAAATCTTCCACAGGGACAGGTCACGACATATACAGCAAACTTAGAACCACATTGTATAAAGTCCGTAATTGGCACTGTATGTCCTCCCAAGGAAATCACTTTGCCTGGAATAAACTGATGGCAATGGGTACAGTTCAGACACCGATAATTACCAGCAGGTCTCATAGCCGTAAGCCAATTGGGTTCTTTTTTGGTGGAAAATTCACTCCTAACCACCCAGTCCCCAATAGTGCGAGCCCGGCGGAAGGTCACCAGCGGTCGTTCACTTAGAGTCTCACCCCACGTGGGATTGGATTTCAAATCCATCCAATGTTTATTGACCACTTCTTTAATTTTAGAGGCCATGGGTGAGTAGTCAAAGATAAAAGGGACCTTATTTCTAGCTCCCCTGGGTTGGTCCATGTCCGATACGTTGTTTCTATTATTTTTCTTTTTCTTGAGGAGGTCACCCCTTGTTCTCGTGGCTGGGGGGAGGAGGAGGACTTACTTGACGTCACTGAGGAAGAACAAGAAGAGATGGATAGTGGGTCTGGATCCAACTTTGTGCAGAAGGCATCTTTCATGCTGTCCAGCCTGTTGAGGGACCCCCGTATAAAAAAAACTCAAGGGGAATGAGCTGTACTGGGTGGCCACGCTACTAGCCCCTCGGTATAGGCACAAAGTGGTGGAGATGTTACCAACTCACCTGAAGGCAGGAAGGATGCAGCACTTGCAGAACAAGCTGGCAACTATGCTTTACAATGCGTTTAAGGGTGATGTCACAGCACAATGCAATAAAGGTACCACTGCCAGTATTCCTTCTCCCATGTCCATGCAGGCAAGGACAGGACGCTCCAGCGATCTCATGGTGATGTTGGACATGCGGACATTCTTTAGTCCAACGCCTCACCTTAGCCCTTCCGGATACACCCTCCACCAATGCCTGGACTGGCAGGTAGCCGACTACCTGGCCTTAACCTCCTTAGCGGTAACCCCGAGCTGAGCTCGGGGTAAGCCACCGCGGAGGATATCTCAGCCCCTGGTGGGGTGATTCCTGTCTGGAAATTGCTGTACGCGCAGCCAGCACTTTGCTAGCTCGATCGCCGCCGCTCTGTTGCGATCGTTCGCACGCAGTGGCGGAAGAGGGCCCCCCCGCCAGAGCCCTGCGCAGCCCAGACCAATCAGTCCCGGGCAGCGCAAAGGGCTGGATCAGATGGGTCCATGACGTCATTCCGATCGTCGCCATGGCGACAGGAGAAGCCAAACAGGAGTTCGCGTTCTATACGCGATCTCCTATTTACTTTTGTTGCCGGCGGCGATCGGACAAGAGGGACACATGCGCCCTCTAGTGGTGTTTTATGTAGCTACCACTCAGGTAGCTACATGAAACAAAAACAAAATTTTTTTAAAGTGCAATGCAGCCTCCTTGGTGGAAAAATTGAACCGCCAAGGAGGTTAAGTGTGGATGTAGACACTGTGAGCAGCGATGAACCCTTGGACTACTGGGTGCGCAGGCTTGACCTGTGGCCAGAGCTGTCACAATTTGCCATCCAACTTCTGTCTTGCCCTGCCTCAAGCGTCCTGTCAGAAAGGACCTTCAGCACAGCTGGAGGCATTGTCACTGAGAAGAGAAGTCGCCTAAGTCACAAAAGTGTTCAGTACCTCACCTTTATCAAATTGAATGAGGCATGGATCCCGGAGGGCTACTGCCCACCCGAAGACTAAGTTAGTCCCCACACACAGCATCTCTGCCTGCACGCCGTGTGACTGCCTGCCCTAAGACTAAGTCGCTCCCCACACAGCACCTCTGCCCGCAGGTCGCTTGACTGCCTTCTCTGCCACCACCAACAGGGTCCAGGACTCCAGGTGGATTCCTGAATTTTTAAGGCCGCTGCTAGCAGTGGCCGCTATACTACTTTTTCTGATGCGTGTACATGCCTGCCTAATTTTTCTGGCTGCACTGCAGCTGCAACAACAAAACAAAAGGCATGTACATTTGCCCATTCCCCTTTGTGATCATTACCTTGCCGCAGTGAAGGGGCTTGTGTATCACAATGAAGCAATGACCGCCGGATAGTGTCTCGGGGGGTGGCACACCAAAGATAATAAGGTCGATGCTTCATTGTGGACAGACCAAATTTGATCAGCTGGACAGTCACTGTTGTTCTATCATCAGTGGCGTACCTAGGGCATTTGACACCCGGTGCTGGGTATTAAAAAGACACCCCCCCCCCCCCATTAAAAAAAAAAAAAAACAGCAAATGTGGCATGCTAAACGTGACACGGCGGGTAATGCCAGGTGTAGGCTCGCTCCCCCCCCTAAAGTTGTCCTTAGTATAGTATAGTGGCACCAGTATAGCTAACAAAAAATGGGTGCGGTTATAACATGCGGCGCGCATTGCGCGCCGCGGCGAAAAATGGGCGTGGCCATGACCGGATGAGGGCAGAGCTAACTAATTTAAAGTGAACCCGGGATAAGAGTGATATGGAGGCTGCCATATTCATTTTCTTTTAAACAATAGGCAGCCCTGCTGATCTATTTGGCTGCAGTAGTGAACTGAATTACACCAGAAACAAGCATGCAGCTAATCTTGTCAGTTCTGACAATATTGTCAGAAGCCCCTGACCTGCTGCTTGCTTATTCAGGGTCTATGGTTTAAAGAATTAGATGCAGAGGACCAGCACAGCAGCCAGGCAGCTGGTATTGCTTAAAAGGAGATAAATATTGCAGCCCAATATTATTCTCACCTCGGGTTCCCCTTAAAAGTGCAACACAAAGACAGTGGGCCTTTCCCCAGAAAATTCACATAATTGTTCAGGTTTTCTCAAGAAAATACACGTAATGTGAACAGATTTGACCAGAAAATAGTTCAATCATGTCGGCAGATTTGCCCAAAAAACACGTTCAATCATGTCGGCAGATTTGCCCAAAAAACACGTTCAATCATGTCGGCAGATTTGCCCAGAAAATACATGCAATCATGTCGGCAGATTTGCCCAGAAAATACATGCAATCATGTCGGCAGATTTGCCCAGAAAATACATGCAATCATGTCGGCAGATTTGCCCAGAAAATACATGCAATCATGTCGGCAGATTTGCCCAGAAAATACATGCAATCATGTCGGCAGATTTGCCCAGAAAATATATGCAATCATGTCGGCAGATTTGCCCAAAAAACACGTTCAATCATGTCGGCAGATTTGCCCAAAAAACACGTTCAATCATGTCGGCAGATTTGCCCAGAAAATACATGTAATCATGTCGGCAGATTTGCCCAGAAAATACATGCAATCATGTCGGCAGATTTGCCCAGAAAATACATGCAATCATGTCGGCAGATTTGCCCAGAAAATACATGCAATCATGTCGGCAGATTTGCCCAGAAAATACATGCAATCATGTCGGCAGATTTGCCCAGAAAATACATGCAATCATGTCGGCAGATTTGCCCAGAAAATACATGCAATCATGTCGGCAGATTTGCCCAGAAAATATATGCAATCATGTGGCAACCTGGCCAGAAAACACTTCAATCATGTAGCAGACCTGGCCAGAACAGTCGATACACCTGCTAATATAAATTAAATAAAAATTTACTCACCTGAAGCAGCAGCAGACCTCCTGTCCCGGCCTCCGTCCGGCGCGCAGCTCTCACGATTCTCTGCAGCCAGCAACTGAAACTCCCGCGGTGAGAGCAGGGCTACGGGAAAATGGCGCCCGAAGCCCTGCATTGCAGACTCAGTCTCCAGAGCAGGGCTTCGGACGCCATTTTACTGTAGCCCTGCTCTGCCGCTGTTGGAGCTGCGGGCTGCTGCTGTCAGTGAACTGACACAGCGTCTATTAGACGCCGAAAATCAGTTCACGCTGGGGGTGCTTGGACAATATTAGGGGGTGCTTCAGCACCCAAACCACCCCCCTGGCACCGCCACTGCCCCAGTATAGCTAGTATAGTTGCCCCAGTATAGCATAGTGGCCCCAGTATAGTTTAGTGTAGCATAGTGGCCCCAGTGTAGCATAGTGGTCCCAGTGTAGCATAGGTGCCCCCAGTGTAGCATAGTGGCCCCCAGTGTAGCATAGTGGCCCCCAGTGTAGCATAGTGGCCGCCAGTGTAGCATAGTGGCCGCCAGTGTAGCATAGTGGCCCCCAGTGTAGCATAGTGGCCCCCAGTGTAGCATAGTGGCCCCCAGTGTAGCATAGTGGCCCCCAGTGTAGCATAGTGGCCCCCAGTGTAGCATAGTGGCCCCCAGTGTAGCATAGGTGCCCCCAGTGTAGCATAGGTGCCCCCAGTGTAGCATAGTGGCCCCCAGTGTAGCATAGTGGCCCCCAGTGTAGCATGGTGGCCCCCAGTGTAGCATGGTGGCCCCCAGTGTAGCATGGTGGCCCCCAGTGTAGCATAGTGGCCCCCAGTGTAGCATAGTGGCCGCCAGTGTAGCATAGGTGCCCCCAGTGTAGCATAGTGGCCCCCAGTGTAGCATAGTGGCCCCCAGTGTAGCATAGTGGCCCCCAGTGTAGCATAGGTGCCCCCAGTGTAGCATAGTGGCCCCCGGTATGAGGGAAGCTTGGAAGGTGGGGTGGCGGGGTCCCCTCCTTCCGGCGCTTCCCCCTCCTAATTAGCAGCAGCCAGCAGCTTAGCGAAGCGGGCGGGGAGGACTTACTCACCTGCTCCAGGCGATGGCGCATAACGTCATCCTCACGTGACGCTGGTCTCTCTGTCGCTCACTGTGCTTCCGCAAATCAGGAAGCACAGTGGGCGGTGGAGAAGGTGGAGACCAGCGTCAGGTGACGATGACGCTATTTGCCATCGCCTGGAACGCAGGAAGTAGGTGAGTAAGTCTTCTCCGCCCGCTCCTGCCCGCTCATCAAGCTGCTGCTAATTAGGAGGGTGAAGCGCCAGAAGGAGGGGACCCAGGTGAGGGAGGTGGGGGGTCCGGCCCCCCTCCCCGCCGCTTTCCCCGCCACCCCTCCTTTCCGGGTTGCTTTCCCCCTCCTGTCCGGCCGGCACAGGCCTCTGTGGGGGCCTTGATGACACCCCCTGGGGCGCCCGACACCCGGTGCGGGGCGCCCCATGCCGCCCTATGGTAGGAACGCCACTGTCTATCATTGAGCTACCACAGCCTGGCGACCATATGGGCTTGAAAACCACCATGGCCTGCACTCTCGCCACGGTGCGCACCAGTCCAGCACAGCCATCACTACACAAACAGCTGTTTGCAGTGCGTTACACAGCGAGTTTGGTGTGTCAGTGTGAAGCAGTACTCTAATTACACTCCCTGATTGATTTATACACATGCAAGATGTTTTAAAGCACTTTAGGCCTGCAATTTAGCATTCAATGGGATTTCTGCCCTTAAAACTCTGCTTTGCGTCAAATCCAGATTTTTCCCCGGGACTTTTGGCGTCTACCCCACTCATCCATGCAAAACTCAGATGTTAGACCCCTTGAAACATGTTTTCCATCACTTTTGTGGCCAGCATAAGTGTTTCTAGTTTTCAAAGTTCACCTCCCCATTGAAGCCTATTGCGGTTCGCAAAAGAAGTTCTCGTTTGCGGTTTGCAAACCAAAAATCGGAGGTTCAGGCCATCTCTAAGGCAGTTGCTTTCTTCAAATTATGAGTCTTTTAAAGAAACATTATAAAAATCCTGTGCTATTAAGTTTTGTGAAGCATGGATACAGCTAAGCCACACTAATTTGACTAGTGAAATCTTTTCTTTTCTTTTTTTTTTTAAGTAACACACCTTTAACTAGGCTTACTTTTATTTGCAATGCATATGATGCTTACCATTTAGGTTTTTTTTATCAACACACTCATTTTTTTTTTACTATGTCTTAGATTTTGACCTTAAGCTTTCCACTAAATTATTCTCTATTTAAAAAATTATTCTAATAAACTTTGTTTGAATTTTATTGTAAATCTGCACCAAAAGAGATAAGCACACTGTCTGCTCCTCATCATTCAGAATAACCGTAGATTGGGCTTTCCATTAAGTAAGATCTACTGTAGTAAGAGGAAAAGAAGTTTTTCAATTTACTACTGCCCCAATGAAGATAGAAAGAAACATAGCCTGTAATTATGAAAATGGTAGTGCTACAAGGCAGAACCACTAGAGCTAAAATTGTCCAACCTAACAATTTAAAAAATATTGCAAATGATAAGTGTTAGTAAGTCATAGCTTAAAAAAAGGCAATGATTTCTTACAAATCTCCCTGACCCATCAATTACTACTGCATTAGTGTCTGGTTTCAAGTTCCAGTCCAGTTTTCACTTCCAGCTTCACCCTGGACCTCACCAGATTTCCATCTCTTCTAGATATGTCCTACTGTCTTATTAAGTTAACACCAATAAAAAAAATGTTCCATGTGAAGCATGAAGCACATTTAATCATGTAAAAAAAGTAATTCTCTTTATGCTTAGTACAAATACAATATTAATATGATGAATATATGTTAAGCTAGGCATACACTGTACAATTTCTAGGAGATCTGGTAAATGATAGTCTGTTCCCTTCGGGAGGGGTGGATTATGTCTACAATGCATTGGAAGCTGCCCTTTGTAATTAAACTCTGTGTATAGAGAACGGGAATAACGTTTTCTTTGTGAAAAGGAGTGGCCTTGTAAGGGCTCTGAGTATTCTCACAATAAATCTTGTCTTATCACATCTGCAGATAGATAGAATAGATTTTAAGCAATCTAGCAAGTAAAAGAGTAAAAAAAGTAAACAAATATCAAACCTAAGTAAATTTGGATCATCTCTGGTGACATCTGGGGTCCCATTTTTATTAAAGAGGATTTCCAGATTCCATGATAAGTGCCACTTCCCAGGCTCAATACCTGACCGGGGGGGGGGGGGGGCTACCTCCTCCTTCTCCTGGGCACCAGAAGTGGAGATGAGGTCCTTGTTCATAACACTGGACATTGGTGCTCTGCAAAGAAATGAGGGAAGGCTTGGTATGAATATAAATATTGTGTAATGTTTTGTGAACATTTTACATGACAAAAATGTCAGTTAAACGGTATAATATGCTTCCTTGCACACTATAATTCATGTACACAGCAGCCTGGCTGTTATTTGGCAGGCCAGCTATGGTACTATTGCTGAAAGCCAGGAAGTTTGCCATTGCTGATCAGGGAAACTTATTGTTTGTGGTTAGAACAGTAAAACATATCCAGTTGAAGCTACCTTATTTTTCGAGGGATGTATCATAACCTTGATAAAGGAGAATCTCCACTGAATTATTCATATGTATAGAAGAATGGTGATGTCAAGTTACAAAAAATAAATAAAACAATTCTGATCTCCTGTGCGATTGAAATATTCTGAACCATTTATTTTGAGGTAGCTTGTTTGTTTTTGGGAGCAAATAGATATTGAGCTTTTAATTTTGAAATTTCCAATAAGTATTTCATTTTTCATGTTAATTTATCTACACATTATTTCTAAAACAATAAAAAGATATGAAGAGGTTTAACTATCGTTGCAGTTAGAACTTGTTTGCTTCTCCTTTGTGTTTTACACATTGTTCTTATTTTCAGTTTAGTGCTCAGTCATAGTCTCAGCTATGTGTCTGTGATTTCTCTTGCGAAGAACTATTTCTCTGTGTCTGTGCAACAATGTGTTTGTATTCTCAAAGGTTGCTTTTCAATCTTCGCATTGCTTTGATTGTGCTTTGCCACAAAGTGAATCAGAACCCTTTATACTTCAGCTGAGAAACAAATTTAGCATTGAGAAATTGTGAACATTTTTACTCATCCATAAATATATATTCTTGAAAGCATCTCAAATGGTTTTCAGATTCAAGTCACAGACACAATAAAATAATTAGACCATAGCATTAGTTTACTGTTCAAAAAAATTGATATGAATTTTTCCTGCAGTACCTAGAGTTACTAAGTACTCCAACTTCTTTTTCCCCTTTCCGCCACAGTCACCAATCAGTCTGATTATGCCATTGTTGATTTGATTTTTTTTCTTTTTTATGTTTTTTTACTATTTCTATAGCACTGAATGGTGAACCAGTCACCAGCTCTTTCTCAAAGGGGTTTACAATCTAATGCATCTCCTCTTTTGGACTAAGCTTATGCAAGCAAATTAACCTACCAGTATGTTTCTGGTTTTAGAATAAAACCCAATCTAATATAAGTGTAACATACAAACTCTATGTAGATATTGTCTCAGGTTAGATTCAAACATTCATTATAAGACTGTGATATAATGACCCAATAAAACTTGAGGTGCACAGGGTGAAGGGCATCCATTGAATATTATAGGCAATGGTAAAAGGTAATGTTTATTTTTAAGGATTCTGTAAGCATGGTTTAGCTGGCCCTGCTGGAAGCCCTTATTGAAAGTGTACTCATATATTTGCATAGGGATGGGCAAGAATGTAGTTCTTGAGGTGAAAGATCTACACTAAATTAATACAATGTGTTTGAATCCATTGTTATAAACCAATAGCTCCTCCATATGGATTGTTGTATCCTAAACGCAGAGATGGTTTTACGTTTTTATCCCAATTACAGATTAGAGCAAACTTATTGGTACCCTTCAATGATAAATAAGGAACCACAGTTATTTCTGAAATAATTTGAAACAAAAATAATTTCAACTTAAAAATCATACCCTCACACTAGTATTTTATTGCACATTCTTTAGAGGTAATTAATACAAAAAGTTACTGTAACTCCCACTTAAATCTCTGCAGTTCACCTGTCAAGCTGTAGTTTAGCCCACACATCCTGAGTAAACATCTCTAGTTGTATCCACTTTGAATCTGGCCTTTACTAGACAACATGGCTCAGTTCTTTTCATAGATGATCAATGGGATTCAGATGAGGGCTTATAGAATGCCACCTCGGGCTAGTCAAATGTTTTTCTCTTTGCCATTCTTTCATGCTTTTTTCATGCTTTTGTTGTGTGTTTTGGGTCATTATCGTGTTGTAAAATATAGGACCAACGACTGCATGCCAGATGCAATAAAGCATCCCCAAAACATAACATAGCCTCTTCCATGTTTCACAGTAGGTCTAGTGTGCTTTCTTTTATAGATTAATGTATTTAATCTTTGGAGATAAAACTGATGTGAACTGCCAAAAAGCTCAACTTTTTTCTCATCTTTCCAAAGAACATTTTCCAAGAAGAAAGCATCAGCAATCATACTTTTCTATCTATTCTGTTTCTTGCTCTCTCTTGGTGAGAAAAATATTACTTATCTGACAGAAATGTATTTAAACAACATCTACATATATATGCCAAGATTAAAAGACAAAGACATTGGCCTCAATTCACTAAGCTTATCTCCTGTCTTTAATAACATTTCTAGAGTTGTTACCATGGTGATGAGACCTGTAGTATTCAGGAAACATTTTACCTCAGGCAAACCTAAAGTTAACTCTTCTGTCTTTAAGTTAACTCTCCAATCCTTAAAATAACTAAGACAGGCTGTTAATTAACTACGTGTGAAAATAACTACAGAGGAGGTAAATTAACTACAGAGGAGGTAACTTAAGGAATGAAGAGATAAGATAACTCTCTCACTGTGTGGAGGTAAGTTTTCTCTTGCCTTATTATCTCTAGCATGATCTTAGTGAATTGAGGCCAATGTCAGTTACAAAACAGTTACTCAGCTAAGAGAAGGGAAGTCTCTGGATCCCATAGAGGCTTCCAGTTCTTCTGTGTCCTCTCATTCAAATCTCCCACCAGCTGCCTCTTCAGATCTCTTGGGAAGTACTCGGGTCACTGTGACAGCAAAGCGAGTGGGGTGCAGCATTGCAGTACTGGTGCAAATAACAGGAATGGCAGGAGCACACGAATGCGGAAGTTGAAATCTATGCCCTGGCAGAAATAAACAGCCCCAAACAGGGTGTAGATTCCAACTACAGTCATCCGAAAAGAGTTAAACAGTTTAACACACGTTTTGGACATTTCCCTGGTGTTGTTTTACTATGCTTGAGATAAAATATACCTAGTAGAATTCTCTCCACACTTTGTAATGAAATGCTGTTTTTGTAATTGTATTTGGTCTTGGATTTTTTAAAGGTTGTAATAATTGCATCAGTTGGGGTGTAGAACAAGAAGTTGACAGGCACTCAGATGTCTGTGTGCAAGTTTTGCTGCTAGGCATGGTGGTTAGCAATGCCTTGGCTATGTACTTGGGTAGTAGTGAGATAGTAGTGGGTTAGATCTAAGGAAATAGATAATCTGATAAGGCATTGTCAAGAAAGCCTTAAGATGTATTATTCTATGCTGCACAATATTCAGGTATGTACAACTTGCATTACATACCATATATGAGTGCAGGTGGGTACAAGGGAACAGGGCTAGCATGTTCATAGATTTATTTTCACATAAATTGTGAAAAGAAATGTTCATGTAAACCAGAAGTGTCTACTTCGCAAACTCAAGGCTGTCACTCACTCATTCCAATTAGGTAGCCAGCCGCCAATATCTGCCATCAGTCATATGTGTCTCCCAATATCCGCCAGTATTAATAAGTGTCCCCCAAGATACATCAGCAGTCATAGGTATCCCCCAATATTCATGAGCATTAATAGGTGACCCATAATATACACCAGCAGTCATCATAGGCATCCATAAATATATACTTAGGGCCCTTTTCCACCAGTGCGTTTGCGCTGGCTGAATCGCAAAAACGCAAACCGCTAGCGATTTTACAATCGCTACGGTTTGCTTTTTAACATAGGAATCGCGGTAGGTCATTTCCACTACCGCGATTTGCTTTTTACGGGAACGCGAACGCGCGGCGGAGCGATATTTGCCGCGATTTTGCTATGCAGTGCATATCATAGCAAAATCGTGGCCGTGAACGTCGGGGAATCGCCGGTAATTGCGATTCAGCAATCGCTAGCGTTCAGCGTGAACGCTAGTGACTGCAAGTGGAAAAGGGCCCTTACAGTCATAGACGGCCCCAATATACACCTGCAGTCATAGATGTAAACCAGCAATAAGTAATAATTGCCAAAAATGTCCCATTCTAATTGCAAATTTTTATGCAAAATTTGAGCTCAGCACTACTCTGTAGCAGGGAAAGATACCACCAAATAAAACTAGTTTATAGAGTAGAGGGAAAGGAAGAATTATCACCAAGTTTTTTGTTGCTATCTTAGATGCTATCTTTCTCCAGGAAAGCACCTTGGAGTAGGCTGACCAGGCGTCCTCTTTTGCCCGGACAGGTCCCATTTTTCAGACCTGTCCGGGGCGTCCTGGCGGGTTTTTGAAATGTCTGGGAGGGACAGATTTCCCAAGGCGGCAAAGAGCAAAGGGCGCATAGCAAACTGCCGTGCGTGCCGCCAGTATTATTAATTAATAATTGCCCCGGCCCGGCTGCCTCTTGCAATCGAGTTGCAGCGTGGAGACTCGGACTTCACTTCTGCCCCCACCATCCCCAGTTCCTGTCAGTGGTAAAGCAGAGTTTCTGGCGGAAGAAAAGCGAGCAGAGCAGGCGCCGGGTGGTGATGGGATTTGCTGAGACTGCCGCTCGGTACAGAGGACTTGGTGCCGGCGGGTGTAGGACTGCTACAGCCACGGTGTTCTGGACAGAGCAGTTCGAAGACTTCCGGGAAAGAGGCCTGGAACGGGGAATGATTGGCTGGGCTCATCAGACCAGAAGAGGCACCCCCGGGCCCGGCAAGACTCCCTGCACATGCCACGTGAGTGACAGCTGGGGAGGCTTCAAGGATCAGCATGCCTCAAGAGCACCAAGCTTTGTGCGCCTGCATAGCCTGTAACAAAAGCACTAAAGTGACAGTATAGCCTGCATGTGATGCACTACAGGTGCCAGCGTAACCTTTACCAGGTTGCACTGTGCAACAGGTACAGGCTATGCTGGCACCTGTAGTGCATTACATGCAGGCTATACTGTCACTTTAGTGCTTTTGTTACAGGCTATGCACGCGCACACAGTTTGGTGCTCTTGAGGCATGCTGATCCTTGTAGTGCATCACGTACAGGCTATGCTTATACTTGAAATGCATCACATACAGGCATGTACAGGCTATACATGCAATTGTAGTGCATCACACACGGTATGCTGGCACTTGTAGTCCAACTTGTCTTCCAAGTGCAAGTATAGCCTGTGTGTGATGCACTAAAAGTACCAGCACAGCCTGTATGTGATGCACTGCAAGTGTCAACATAGCCAATAAGATTGCATTTGTGGGGAAATGTGCTGCCAATAAGATTGCATTTGTGGGGAAATCTGCTGCCAATCTCATAGCATTTTTGGGGAAATTTGCTGCCAATCTCATAGCATTTGTGAGGAAATCTGCTGCCAATCTCATAGCATTTGTGGGGAAATCTGCTGCCAATCTCATTGCATTTGTGGGGAAATTTGCTGCCAATCTCATATCATTTGTGGGGAAATCTGCTGCCAATCTCATAGCATTTGTGGGGAAATATGCTGCCTATCTCATTGCATTTGTAGAGAAATATGCTGCCAATCTGATTCCATTTGTGGGGAAATCTGTTGCTAATCTCATTGCATTTTGTAGGGAAATCTTCTGTGAATCTGATTGCATTTTGTGGTTGGCCGGCCCTCCACCATGTAGTCTGGAAAAAAAATGGCCCTCCATGCCCGCGAAGTTGGACAGCACACTGCTATGGTCTTGTATATTTGACCCCACCCATGACCACGCCCACATGCTGTTGTGATCGTCCTCTTTTTTTGGAAATCAAAATATGGTCACCCTACCTTGGAGCCATTAAAATAATTATTCAAAATCTGAGAAGTAAAAGTGCCTCCTTGGTTGTAAAAGGTTCTGCAGATAATTTTTGAATCAAAGTCAATCTTTATTCTCCTGTTAATTCAAAAACGTAATTTACTGAGAGTGTTGTTTTTTTTTAGTTCATTGTTTTCTGTAAACATAAACACAAGACCCTATTTTGTCCTCTCGCATTGAACTACCAGCTCTGGCATGGCCCATTTAAGAATATTAAACATCTAATGTGCAAAACCACAGCTGCTCACCAGGTGATCAGGATAAGCCACTGATATAGTTAGCATTGTTTATTCCGGCATCATGTGCAATATTCATACCCTAGCCTTTCATAATTATACTTCAGGGGCAATGCTGTTCTGGCAAGCCATTTAACAGAGATTGTCCTCACAGCCAGTAGAGCTTTGTAAAAATGGCATCTGCTCTCTAATTATTCATGTTTTGTACGAGCAGGAGAATTGATCATAAAAGAAGAATGTACCTGCACTGCCTAAGCATCCGGAGACTTTGCATCTAGGTCAGCTGTGCGGATGAGAACAGCCAGGACATGTTTTTATAGTTTGTTGCAACTGTTGGGAGGAAAATAAACCTTGAGATGCGCATTGTTCCAAGTTCGTAAAGCTTTTTCCCAACTTACAGATGAATCTTCTCAAGTCTGAAACATTATAAAACACCAAGCTGCTATTATCTAGGGTGCGACGCGTTTCAAGAGAAAGCATAAACCAGAATTTATCTAGGGGCTTTGTTAGCTGTGCTTACCAGTGTGTCAAGTAGACAGCTCAGCTATGAAGCTGGTTGCTTTTCCCCTATAACTTTCAAAGTACAATGTTGAAGACAATTAACTTAATGTGTCCTGTTTAAGTGAACTTAATGAGTCACTACTGAAGGAAAAAAAAAATACAGATGCTAATTAAATTTCAAATGCTGACATTTCTGGTTACAGAATGCAATCTTAGTAATTAGCAGCATATTTCTATACATCATTATGCCAAACAAAGGCAGTGGCTTATAATTATTGTCCCTGTAGAAGTTTTTGCTACTAGGGATGTCAGTGGATGCTGCTGAGTGTAATATGCAAACAGCATCTATCCCCTTACGTTACTGAAATGCCTTCGCTCCAGTATCCATTCTGTTAATAACCGTTAAATCAAAGAGGGTGAAATAAATCTGAGCGACAATTAGCCTATTTACTAAAAGGAAAAAGCCGCCATGTAACTGCAAAATTGGCAGCTTGCTTTTTATTCAGCTCAATAAAATCTTGAATATATTACAGGGGTTCACGTTTCTTCTGCAGCACATGACATTTTCTAGGTGTGCTTGGTTAGCATATTGACCTGAATTCCATGGTGGCTCATAAAACACAAAACTTCCTCTGCCATTAGTAAATATAGTTGTTAAAGTTTCAGACTTTAAAAACAAAACAAAAAAACCAAAGCTGTAGTTCTCTTGGAAATTTCAATAAACATTCACAGGCAGCACATAATATTTATCAGTGAACTGAGAGTGTTACGCAGGGATAAAAAAAAAAATAATAATACACTAAGAGATTCTTTATACTTTAAAGATTAACTTACTTCTATTCTCTAATGCAATTACTATCCTCAACACATAGAATAAGAGAAACCACAAGTTTCGTTAGTGACCTTTGTTTAAGTTCTTACCCGTAAAGATCCTAGGATCTACGTTCAATGTAAGGTTCACACTACATCTACCTCGTCTGAAATAGATTCATAAGATTAGATCCAACCGTTAGAAAACAATCACAGCCATAACAGTAACACTACCTTATACTGGAATTATCATTACTAGTCTAGTAATGTAGGATCTAAGATTTACAACAAAGATTCAGGCTGGTAAGCACCAAAACCGAAAATCAACGAATCGATTTCAATTGACAGGTCTGCAGACCACTGGGTCAATTGAATACCGCAGCTGGAGAAGTACCTACCATCCAGTCAGCCAATAATGGTTAGAAATTGACTGGATGGGTGGGCCTTTATCCTAGCACTAACCAAGCCAAGTATAGATTCTCACTGATGTCAACTTACTATTAATAGACTGAAATTAGACATATTGATATTATCTATGTACGATTTAGATATTCTTGAACAAGTGTATCCTATCACATATGTTATGTTACATGTTACTTGCTATGTTTTTCCTATGTGCATCTAAACAATACAAATTTATTGTTGAAAAATAATTGATTGTACTGTAAATGTGGTTAAAGGGATAAATAATCATATGAGGAGCAACAACAGTTTTCCTGTGTTATGCTTTGTAGATCATAGTCTGTGAATAAAAAAGGTGTTTTGTTAGAGCAAAAAAAAAAAAAAAAGTGGGTTCATGCTTCCATCTGCTGAGAAAACCTTTATGGAGATGAAGATTTCATTTTTCAGCATGACCTGGCACTTGCTCACAGTGCCAAAACCACTGGTAAATGGTTTACTTACCATGGTATTACTGTGCTCAATTGGCCTGCCAACTCTCCTGACCTGAACCCTATAGAGAATCTGTGGGATATTGTGAAGAGAAAGTTGAGAGACGCAAGACCCAACACTCTGGATGAGCTTAACCATTTATGCCTCCTGGATGTAGTACCTACGTCCAGGAGGCCACGTGCGCGTCCGCGCGCTCCCGCGGCCGATCGCGCGCGTGCACGCGCACTCCCGGCTGCGGATTCGGTGGCCCCGATCACTGATTCCTTTCCCCCGCTGAAAAAGCGACAGCTTCTCTCGGAAGCTACGCTTTTTCTGAAGCTCTGTCCCTCTAAGCGTACATTGTACGCTTAGAGTGACGTCATGTAAACAAACTCAAGATTGCCATCTTGTGGCCAAAAAGTAAAACTACAAGTAACAGTAAAAATACATTGCAATACACAAATATTTCCCCAAATAAAGCACTATTTATATCCCACCCTCCCAAAAATGCCCACATAAAATGTTTAATAAAAAAAAAACAACATTACTATTAAAAAAAAAACCACATAAATATTTACCTAAGGGTCCAAACGTTTTAAATATCTATGTAAAGATGAAATATTTATCTCTTGCTTGTAAATAGTGATGGATGCAAAACGGAAAAAATGCTCTTTTATTTCCAAATAAAATATTGTCGCGATACATTGTGATAGGGACATAATTTAAATGGTGAAATAACCGTGACATATGGGCAAATACAATACGTGGGTTTTAATTATGGAGGCATGTTTTATTTTAAAACTATAATGGACGAAAACGGACAAATAATGAATTTTTTCATTTTTTTTTCTTATTCTTACTGTTAAAATGCATTTACAGTAAGGTAGCTCTTAGCAAAATGTACCCCCCCCCCCCCAAAGAAAGCCTAATTGGTGGCGGAAAAAAACAAGATATAGATCAGTTCATTGTAATAAGTAGTGATAAAGTTATAGGCTAATGAATGGGAGGTGAACATTGCTCGAAATCATAAAGTGAAAACGACTGAAGGCTGAACTGGTTAAGGCCGCTATTGAAGCATCCTGGGCCTCCATAACACCTGAGCAGTGCTACAGGCTGATTGCCTCCATGCCACGCCGCATTGAAGCAGTCATTTCTGCAGAAGGATTCCTGACCAAGTATTGAGTGCATAACTGAACATAATTATTTGAAGGTTGACTTTTTTGTTTTAAAAACACTTTTCTTTTATTGGTCGGATGAAATATGCAAATTTTTTTGAGATAGGAATTTTGGGTTTTCATGAGCTGTATGCCAAAATCATCAATATTAAAACAATAAAAGGCTTGAACTACTTCAGTTGTGTGTAATGAATCTAAAATATATGAAAGTCTAATGTTTATCAGTACATTACAGAAAATAATGAACTTTATCACAATATGCACATTTTTTGAGAATATCCTGTATATATACATATATATATATATATATATATACATATAAACACGCTAGATTCTCAGCAGAGATAGCCCCAATCTGGCATCTCTGCCAAATTTAGTCTGTGTGTATAAGGCTTTAGATTCTATGAAATTGAGATGCTGAGTAGTCATTCAATATGTACAAAAGGACATATCACTTTTCATCACTTGTTGAAAAGCACAATTTTCTTATTTGACATGGATACCTTTAAGAGACTAGCTGTCACAACTGTGTGCATTCCTTCTAATGAAGTAAATGATTTAAAAAAGTATTGTTCCAAATATCAGGTACTGTATATTTCAAATAAAAAGCACCCTGGTGTGTTTAATTTGCAGAAGTGCTCAATGCAATATTCTGCATATTTACTAATATTCTTTAAAGGGACACTTAAGTCAAACAAAAAAAATGAGTTTTACTCACCTAGGGCTTCCAATAGCCCCCTGCAGCTCTCCGGTGCCCTCGTCGTCTCCCTCCGATCCTCCTGGCCCCGCCGGCAGCCACTTCCTGTTTCGTGACAGGAGCTGACAGGCTGGGGACGCGAGTGATTCTTCGCGTTCCCAGACACATTAGCACCCTCTATGCTGCTATATGGTGTATGATATATGCTATAGCAGCATAGATGGCGCTATTGTGGCCAGGAACGGGAAGAATCACTCGCGTCCCCAGCCTGTCAGCTCCTGTCACCGAAACAGGAAGTGGCTGCCGGCGGGGCCAGGAGGATCGGAGGGAGATGGCAAGGGCACCGGACAGCTGCAGGGGGCTATTGGAAGCCCCAGGTGAGTAAAACTCATTTATTTTTTTTTACTTAAGTGTCCCTTTAAGTATAACCGACGGGCATAAAATCAAAAATCAATTCATTATTTTTATCTGGTAAACAATTAATAAGGATGCTAACCAGGCAATCCAAAAGTTAAAATCCCTATTACTTTTCTTGTTGATAAATGATCATTCCCCAGTTTACCTGACTCTCATTTGGTACACACAAAATTTGGTACACAAAAAGGAAGTGGTAGGGCATGCTGGGTTGTCCTTTTTTGCTTCTCTTCTTCCCCTTAGACTTAACAAATGCAGTTTGATTGGCTGAAGCCTCTTTACCTCCTGTTTTTCCCTCCCACGCCTCTGTTCCTCTCTGATTGGCCAATAGTTCTCATGCTGAGACAGTGCACTTTATATAGTGAAGGTCGGGTAAATCAGGCAGAGGAGAGTAAGGGAGGAAATGACATCAGGATTGGCTTCAAAATAGCTATACTTAAAATGGGAAATGCAGTAAAAGTAAAAGTAGGCTTTTCTCTTTTTTACTGTAGAAAAATCACTAAAACCACCAAAATATGGACAGTGCAATACACATGTTATGTAAGTAGAGCAAGTATTTATCTACTTATATATGTGGTGGTGTTTTTTCTGAGATAGTATGGCTGACAGCTCCTCCTCTTTAAAGGCATTTCGCAAATATCTTCAGTTTACAAGCTGGTGAAATGAAAGTTTGGAGCCATTTTGCTATGGGCAATGTTCATTGAGCAATATCAGGATCAAATTATACCGTTCATTCAACAATATTGTTGTATGTATCCTTTGCTTTGGTCCATTACTAACATTCCCAGGACATTGTAGCAGCTCAGTGGGCCAGAAGATGCATTCAGCAGTTATTTGCAGACTCACCAGCAACTTTCCTATTCTAAAGCATGTGCAGAATCCCTGGACCTTCCTGGTGTCATTATTGGTTACTCTGTATTACATGATGCAAGGTATCCAAGTGTGGCAAGCATAACATGATTGGCTTCTTTGCTACCAATCTTATTACATAGGGCAATCTTCATTTCTTTCATGCATGGACTGACTATGACAGTGACACAGAGACAGTCACATTTTAAAAATGCCATTTGCCTGGATGCTGGGGGTGTTTTTTTTCTGCCTTGAAAGAATTCAACTGCAACAAGCATGCTACTAACTGATCAATAGTGAATTTTAAGTTAATACACTAGAACCACACGTTTGTTGTAGGTTATTGATTTCAGACCACATCAGAGGCAGCACAACAGCCAAGTCAGTAACATTTTTAAAATGACATCTGCCATGTTCTATTCCTTGATCTTAGGATTTCCTTTAAGAAGGATCTCTCCATGGCTCTGATTTTAAGTTTAGTTTGCCTCCTTTTTTGACCCATAACAACCTAGCACACCAGGTTTTTAGGCTGATGTTACCTCTGCAAGGGGCATTTTGTGTCCATCCATACCTTTCAGCATGGGGGTGGGGCTTTATGAGGGATGCTGAATGCTGATGGCCACTGGACACAGTAACTGGAGCAGTTACATGCAATTTGGCCAAATCTCCAAAGCTGAATGAAAGAAGCAGTAGAGTGTTGTACCGTGTTAGCCATCAGTAAAAGCAAAGAGTTTTGAATCAGGATGATACCATTTATTGGATAACTTAGTTAGAGATGAAAAAAACAGTGAGCTTTCAGCTTATAAAAAGCCTTCGTCGGAACCAGTTTTCATCTCTAAGTTAGCCAATAAATGGTATCATCCTGATTCAAAACTCCAAGCTGAATGACCAAAGGGTGTTTCTAATCAAATAATAACCTGTAATATTTCCTTCAGCTATCTTTTTTTCACTTCAATAAACCTCATTAACAGTAATCTTCTAAAAGATGCAGACTGCCCTAAGTAATTTTGAGTTTTAACCTAGCATGCATTTCTCATTGACAATATTGTCCATATTAGTACTAGCACCTCAACTATGGTGATCAGCATGGCATCATTGGCTAATTTAGCTGTTTGTCCTTATATGGATAGTGATGTCACTGAGCTTCATACAATGCCACTGTCATGGTTGGGCCTGTGTCATCCTAAACAGAACTTTTCCTGAGAAATGGGAATAATAGGGTTTCAAAGAGCCCTGTGTTTCAGCATCATTTTAATTGAGAGGCCTTGATTTTAAGAAAGCCATAGACTCGCTGTCCTCTTGCAGCAGGGAAAGCTTTTAAATATATTGTGGTGCCGCTTTCAAATAAGAAGCAACAAATCAAAAAACAAACAGAAAAAAAATGTTTTGTAAGTTCCTACAAAACAAAAATGTAAATAAAATAAAATAAAAATCACATTAGTAACATTTCCTGCAGCAAAGGTACTGTTGTCAGTCTTATGCAGCTACCTAATAATGACATACGTTTTGCATACACAGGGAAAAATGTACTATATATATTTACTCTTGGTTTACATATTATAAATACTGATATTATTGTTATTATCATACTTGTATTTTGTTCAGTTTTCTTTACTGCATGTTCTTTTTTCATAAACTAGACTTTTTCTTTATTATTTTCCTCGTGTGTTGACTTGTTTTGCATTGTTATACATGTGAAAAAAAGAATTCGCTAAGGAATTGTTGAATGTCATGCACATAAATTAAAATATTAACACATGACAGAAAGGTCACTGGTAATATGACAAAAAGACAGAGCTAAATTACTGGCTTGCAGTAAATTCCATGAGCCATAATTATACAGCACAATTGCTGTTATCAATGTTGAATAAATGTAATGCTAGGTCAATACTAATATCTAATATTATAATGTAATTTTCTCTGTTTTCATTCTAGAATGTAGTACAATCACAGTTTAAAGAAAAACTGAGCAATCTCTTCACTCACCTGGTTATTGGCAGAGAGGTGCAGGATGAGGACATGCGCAATCTTTTCTTTGGAGACTACCTTTTTCAAAAAAATTCCGAGAAGTCAGAGAAACTTTATAATGAAATTGTGAACATGGATGATCTTAAGATTGTGAGTAAAACTTTTAATATTCTGCCGATTCTATGCGTCAGTCTGTTATCTACTCACAGCATATACTGTATATATACCGTATGTGAGTGTGTATATGTGTATATACTGTATACAGTGGGATGAGAAAGTTTGGGCAACCTTGTTAATCGCCATGATTTTCCTGTATAAATCGTTGGTTGTTACGATAAAAAATGTCAGTTAAATATATCATTTAGGAGACACACACAGTGATATTTGAGAAGTAAAATGAAGTTTATTGGATTTACAGAAAGTGTGCAATAATTGTTTAAACAAAATTAGGCAGGTGCATAAATTTAGGCACCACAAAAAAGTGCAAAATGAAACCAATATTTAGTAGATCCACATTTTGCAGAAATTACAGCCTCTAAACGCTTCCCGTAGGTTCCAATTAGAGTCTGGATTCTGGTTGAAGGTATTTTGGACTATTCCTCTTTACAAAACATCTCTAGTTCATTGAGGTTTCATGGCTTCTGAGCAGGGATAGCTCTCTTTAACTCACACCACAGATTTTCAATTATATTCAGGTCTGGGGACTGAGATGGCCGTCCCAGAACGCTGTACTTGTTCCTCAGCATGAATGCCTTAGTGGATTTTGAGCAGTGCTTAGGGTCGTTGTCTTGTTTGAAATATCCAGCCCCGGTGCAGCTTCAGCTTTGTCACTGATTCCTGGACATTGGTCTCTAGAATCTGCTGATATTGAGTGGAATCCATGTGTCCCTCAACTTTGACAAGAGTCCTAGTCCCTGCACTGGCCACACAGCCCCACAGCATGATAAAACAACCATCACCAAACATTTTACTGTAGGTAGCAGGTGTTTTTCTTGGAATGCTGTGTTCTTTTTCCTCCATGCATAATGACCCTTGTTATGACAAAATAACTCAATTTTAATTTCATCAGTCCACAGAACATTTTTCCAAAATGAAGCTGGCTTGTCCAAATGTGCTTTAGCATACCTCAAGTGGCTCTGTTTGTGCTGCGGGTGGAGAAAAGGCTACTTCTGCATCACTCTTGCATACAACATCTCCTTGTGTAAAGTGTACCGAATGGTTGAACAATGCACAGTTACTACATCTGCAGCAAGTTGAGGTTAATGATGTGCAATCTTGCGCTAATCACACCAGGCGTAACCGGGTATATATTGCAACCACTAGCAGCTCCTTAGTCCTGGCTGAAGGAATGACTATGGAAATAGAAAAGGAGCGCCCCGTAGTGCATTAAAGTTATTTATTCCTCAAACACGCAAAATATTAAAACACTTACTAGAAGAAAATACAATGTAGACATATCATGGGCACTGGCCGGTCCTGCAATATATGTCATCAGTGACGTTCAATACACTTAATCACCCCGTCCACCTCCGGCCATGAGTTCCCTTCATCGCGGTACAGGCCAGGCACCACCGAACTCGTGACAGGGGCCATCACACCGCTAAGATAGCGATATAGATGTAAGTACAAACTTACAGATTCTCTAACTTTTTGCTTTTTAATGATCATAACAACACCGGAAGTGTTTGTTCCGGTTACCATAGTGACAGGGTCACGTATTCAGATCCGGGACAGTTCCTATAGAGAGAGCTATATAAAATTTTTGTGTGCAGAGCAGTGACACACTTGACAAAGGCGTGGACACGCCAAAACACGTCGTGTAGTCACTGCACACGGGCACCAGAGGGAAGGCACCCATTGTCCACACCAGCTGGGACATCCATACACTGCAGGCCACAGAGGAGGAACAGGTTTCCACCCATGGTTGTGTTACTGGGCTTTTGCCCATGATATGTCTATATTTTATTGTCTTCTAGTAAGTGTTTTAATATTTTGCGTGTTCGAGGAATAAATAACGTTAATGCACTACGGAGCGCTCCTTTTTGTTTCTTTTCCATTTCCATAGCAAGTTGAGGTTGTAGGTCTTTGGTGCTGGTCTGTGGGTTGACTCTGACTGTTCTCACCATTTGTTGCTTCTGTCTATCCGTGATTTTTCTTGGTTTTTCCACTTCGAGCCTTAACTTGAACTACTGTAAGCCTGTGGTCTTCCATTTCCTCAATATGTTCCTAATTGTGGAAACAGACAGCTGAATTCTCTGAGACAGCTTTCTGAATCCTTCCCCTAAACCATGATTGTGAACAATCTTTGTCTTCAGGTCATCTGAGAGTTGTTTTGAGACCCCCATGTTGCTACTCTTCTTAGAAAATTAAAATAAGAGGGAAACTTACAATTCAACCCCTTAAATACTCTTTCTCATAATAGGATTCATCTGTGTATGTAGGTCAGGGGTCACTGAGCTTACTAAGCCAATTTGAGTTCCAATAATTCGTCCTAAAGGTTTTGGAATCAATAAAATGACAACAGT